>NC_046307.1:44117905-44122905 GCF_004115265.2 Rhinolophus ferrumequinum | reverse complement strand
GGGGGCTCGCCGGGGCCCCTTCCCGGGCCGCTCCCCGCGCCCGCCCCTCGCGGGCCGCGCCCCTCCCTCTCGGCCGCCCCCTCCCCCCCGTCTTGTTGTGACAGTTCCTGATACTGTTTATTGAGGTGCATGTCAGGTATAATTAGCAATCGATATGGAAAACGTTTCCTTGCACCCAGCACGCCTCTGACGTCAGAGCCGATTAGCGCTTCTTATTGGTCCCAAATTCCCCGGGCCGCGGCTAATTATCGGGAGCTTGATGTTGATAAAGTAAAGCGCCGGAGTGCGGGCGAAGCATGTGTAGGGCTCCGGGTCCCTGTCTGCGCCGCCGCCGCCCGCGCCTCCCGCCGCTGGCCCAGCCCGGCCCCGGCCCGCGCCCCCGCGCCCCGCCGCCGGCCCGGCCGGCCCCCCGCGCGAGATGATGGACGGCCGCCTCCTGGAGCACCCGCATGCCCAATTCGGGGGCTCGCTGGGCGGCGTGGTGGGCTTCCCCTACCCGCTGGGCCACCACCACGTGTACGAGCTGGCCGGCCACCAGCTGCAGTCGGCCGCCGCCGCCGCCGCCGCCGCCTCGGTGCCCTTTTCCATCGACGGCCTGCTCAGCGGCTCGTGCGCCGCCGCAGCTTCGGTGGTCAACCCCACGCCGCTGCTGCCGGCGGCCTGCGGGGTAGGCGGCGACAGCCAGCCCTTCAAGCTGTCAGGTAGGCGCGGCAGGCGGGGAGTGTGAACGTGGGGTGGGGGGAGGATAGGGAGCCCTCTCGGGCAAAGGAGTTGAATTTCGGGCGGCTGAGGAAAGGGTTCTCCTGGGTCCCCGCCCTCCATCCCGACACAGGGCTCGCGGCGGCCCTCTCGGTGGCCGCGGGACCCAGGGCGGCCCGGGGACAGCAGAGGAGGGTGGAGGTGGCTCAGGCCGTGGCTGAGCCGCGTGGCCTCCTCTGCGCGCCCCGCAGACTCGGGGGACCCAGACAAGGAGAGCCCGGGCTGCAAGCGGCGGCGCACCCGCACCAACTTCACGGGCTGGCAGCTGGAGGAGCTGGAGAAGGCGTTCAACGAGAGCCACTACCCCGACGTGTTCATGCGCGAGGCGCTGGCGCTGCGCCTGGATCTGGTCGAGTCCCGAGTTCAGGTAAAGAGCCGCCGTCCCTCCCAAGAGCCCGCATCTCGCCTCTCGGCCTGCTCCGCACCGGTCGGCCTTTGTTCTAGGTGGAGACGCGTCCTCAGTTCCGAGCCCGCCTGGCTCTCGAGTGCGGGAAGCTGTGGGGGCCGGGGTATTCCGGGGCTTGGAGCCTCGCGGAGAGGGAGATGGGAGTCTCAGAAAGACGAGGCTGTTCGAGAGGGGCCGACGGCCGCCCCAAAGTAGTGAGAACTGCCGCTGCGTCCGAACCGGGGAGCCGTGTGGTGAGTTCGGACAACAGCGAGCAGTGAGGCCTCAGGCTTGGGCCGGAGAGGTGGCAGGAGGAGCCGCCGGCTGGACTTGGCCGAGACCCGGCGAAGGCAGACCCGCCCCGACCTGGAGCAAACGTGTCTGTTTGTTTACCTTTTGCCTCTAAAATATTCAGATGGAAACGTGTTTATTCATCGCTTTGCAGGAGGGGACAGCTGAGGAAGGGGGTGAAAACTTCAACAATTAACGCACTGAGAAAAAGCGGTGTCTGAATCTTTAATTCCACGGTCATTTCTTTTTCCCTTTCCCTGTAATTTGATTTTCATTCGGAGACTGCCAAAGGTATTCTTTTTAAAACTACAGCGTCAATTTGGTAGGTTAAAAATTCAAGCTGAATCGGGCATGATTAGGTGTTTCCGTGAAGTACAAAAATCTTTTCGCAGGGTCCGTGAGGTGCTGGCTGGGTGTGCAGCCACCGGCGCTCCCTTTGAGGCAGAGGCCACCCACAGCCCGGTCAGCACCAACAGCTATGCCTAAAACGGTGTTCTGGTCCTGAGCTTGGGCCACCTGCCTCTCAAGACCTCTGCTGTTTGGAAACCCTTTCGTCCAATTTGTTGTGTCTTATGTGAAGTCAAGACCTCTTCCTTTCTCCTCTAATACAATAATGAGTCATTCGGGGTGACAAGGCGGCCTGCAAGTTGCACCAAAAATAAAACGTGAAAATTTAAAAAGGAGAAAGAAAGGGCAGTTACATCCTTGGGAAGGTTGCAGCTTAATACCTGCACCTTGGTACAGGCGAGGCTGCCTGTGAGCCGGCTGCCTGCTGATGGGCCCGGTCTCTAGACAGACACAACAAAGAATTTGGATGATCAAGGTTTCCTGGGGAGGTTCGTGTACCTGGGGCTCACAGGGAGGTATGACTGTGTCCGGTGGTGGAGCCAGGGTGTAGGCAGCTGCTCCCCCAGAGTGCTGCGAGGCTCCCCAGGGCAAGGCCTGCAGAGAGGGTGGAAGAGGCAGGATGGCCCAGGCCTCCTCTGCAGGCCGGCAGCTGGCCTCCAGCTTCCCTGCCTCTCCCACCCCACCCCCAGGCCAAGCACAACTGGTCTGAGAGCACTGAAGCCTCCAGAAGAAGGATGTGTGAATGTGTTGAGGGGGGCAGGCTACTGAACGCCCCTACACCAAGTTGAAGGGCTGGGCTTCCAAGGCCCTTCTACAAGAAGAAGCATCCAGATTTCCCTTCACGGGAACTGCCAAAATCTGGGCTCTGACCCAGTCTCCAGGGGGCTGGAGACAGGTGTGGAAGGCGGCTGAGCCCAGCCACCTGGTGTCCTCGGGCCAGACGGTCAGCGCCAGGCCACGCGGGCTGCTTAGAACACGAGCTGTGAGAAGCCAGGAGGGGCGAGGCAGGCCCTGCTCTCTGCCTCCCCATCAGGAACCCCGTGCCCTCCGTCAGGGGCCAGACCGGCCCTGCCCAGCCAAGGAGCAGCTCCCAGCTCCTTGAGGTGAGAAGCCAGAGCAAGAAGCTGGCCGGGAGGCCCCACCTACCTCCTTCTGGGTGGAAAAGATTTCCCTTGGAACCTGCAGACTGAGTGTGAAGCCCAGCCCAGGGCTGGCCTGGCCTGGCCGTGTGGCTTGGTTCCCAGAGACAAGGTTGTGCAGGCCTGTCTGGAGGGAGTGGGGAAGCCCGCAGCCCCCGGCGAGCTCGTCGCCTGATCGCGCCTTCCTTTCCCACCCGGCTGCTCTAGGTCTGGTTCCAAAACCGCCGGGCCAAGTGGAGGAAAAAGGAAAACACGAAGAAGGGCCCGGGGCGGCCGGCGCACAACTCGCACCCGACCACGTGCAGTGGCGAGCCCATGGACCCGGAGGAGATCGCTCGCAAGGAGCTGGAGAAGATGGAGAAGAAGAAGCGCAAGCACGAGAAGAAGCTGCTCAAGAGCCAGAGCCGTCACCTGCACTCGCCCGGCGGCCTGTCCCTGCACAGCGCACCCAGCTCCGACAGCGACAGCGGCGGCGGCGGCCTGTCCCCGGAGCCGCCCGAGCCGCCGCCGCCCGCCGCCGCGGCCAAGGGCCCTAGCGCGCACGGTGCCGGCGCTGCCGGTTCCGCACCCGCACCGCCGGGCGAGCCGCCAGCGCCGGGCACCTGTGACCCCGCCTTTTACCCGAGCCAAAGAAGCGGCGCCGGCCCGCAGCTGCGGTTAGGCCGCCCCGCGGACAAGGACGCGGCCCCGTGCGCTCCCGGGGTGGCGGCGGAGCGCAGCGCCGCGGGCCTACCCAAGGCCAGCCCGTTCAGCGTGGAGAGCCTGCTGTCGGACTCGCCGCCGCGCCGGAAAGCCGCCACTGCCAACGCCGCGGCTGCCGCTGCCGGGCTTGACTTCGCGCCCGGCCTGCCGTGCGCGCCGCGGACCCTCATCGGCAAGGGCCACTTCCTGCTCTACCCCATCACGCAGCCTCTCGGCTTCCTGGTACCGCAGGCCGCGCTGAAGGGCGGTGCGGGGCCGGAGCTGGCGCCCAAGGACGCTCCGCCCGCGCCCGCCGCGCCGCCCGCGCCTCCGGCTCAGGCCAGCTTCGGGGCCTTCCCGGGGCCCGGCGGTGCCCCGGACTCGGCCTTCGCGCGCCGCAGCCCCGACGCCGTCTCCTCCCCGGGGGCCCCGACCCAGGCGCCTTTCCGGGACCCAGCCGCGGCCGGGGACGGCGGCGGGGACTCCGCGGACGCGGGGGCCGCCTGCGCGGCGGCCCTGCCGCCGCCACCGCTCGCTCCGTCGCCCGGGCCCGGCTCGCGGGCACCCAGCCCAACTGGGGAGCCGGCCGTCTGCGGGGCCCCCGAGCCGGGCGCCGCGGCCGGACCCAGCGCCCCGGATGGCGAGGACGTGGACATGGACTGACGGCCGCGGCTGCAGCGGCCACGGGAGGCGCGTCGCCGGCCCACGCCGGTGGCTCAGGCTCCGACTCGCAACAAAATCAGGTGATCGGCTTAGAAACACTGCTCTTTCCTCTTCTGTTTTCTTCCTTTTATTTTATTTTATTTTATTTTATTTTTTAAGAAAGACGCTGTATCAATTCGGACCTAGGCAGCAACCGCAGGACTTGGGGTGAGACCCTCCTCCTCAAGGGAGAAAACAAAAAAACAAAAAAAAAACCACCCCGAATCCATACCCCCCAAAAAACCCCACAACAAGAATCCTCAGCCTTGTAAAATGCAAAAATGTCTAAGAATATTTATATATGTACCATTTTTGATAAATAAAGCTGGTCAAACGCAAGCTCTCAGGTCCATCTTTTCAAATTTCCGCGTGCCCCGTCTGGCTCCCCTCTCCTCCATTTTCCACTCCTCTCCCCGCGGCTGGGGCAGGGACAAGGTTCCTCACCTCCCCGGAGGCCCGAGCTTCGTGCCTCCTTTTGTGTGCGTGTGTGTTTGTGTTTTCTGATTGAACAAATTTATGCATCCGCAGCTCCCCGTCTTCTGTCCTCCCTCTGGGTCCCCCTCCTGCCCCGCGCCGCACACACGCGCGCACACACGCACACGCGCCCCCGCGCACTGGCACACGCCGGGGCGCGCTCGGCGCCGGGTGACAGAGCCGGGGGCTGCAAGGGCCGGGCCGCTGGGCTCCTGCAGAGT